>NW_017275522.1:311850-317185 GCF_001594065.2 Cyphomyrmex costatus | reverse complement strand
TATATATATATATATATTTATATGTTTAAGTTCTCATGTCAATTATAAATATGATGGCAGAAGATTGGATAGAATTCAAACTGGATGGAGAAAGAGATGTGATGATAAAACAAGCACGAACAGCGCGATTAATTATAATGATTGGATATAGTCTCATGGCAATAGCGGTTCTCATAGTAATCATTCTTTCTTGTTTTAGCATTGAAGTAACATCCGTATCGAATTCTACGAATAGGGATAAGTCATTACTGATGGAAACGTATTAGTTATATTTTCTAAGTTAATGCTAAATATAATAGCTAACAACATTTCATTTGTTACATTCCTATTTATTATCATAATATAATAATAGAAAAAAATATCAAAAATTTACATTGTTAAACATTTGTGTATTATATATTAAACAATAATTTTTTAAACTAAATACCGATGAGATTAAGACATTTACGGTCAAGCTAGATCTCGGATGCTTCTAATATAATTACGCGTGTATTGACTACGTATGTAGATCCTTAAATGCGCGCCGAAATTTTTTTTAGACTTACAATGCAAAGATCACAAACTATCAATTTAAGCAATAGAAAATTTTTCGATTTTTTTAAAGTTTCAGGGTGGACTAACCCTTAAGGATCTACATACGTAGATATATAAATTCACACATAATTATACTAGAAGCATCTAAGATCCAGCTTAACCATAAATGGCTTATTCTCATCGGAATTTAGTTTAAAAGCTCTCACAGTCCAAATAATTTTTTAATAAAAATTAACAAGAATACAAATTCCCTCATATTGTATAACATTTACGTTCCTAATTTTTTTGAACATACGATAAAAGCAATATCAAATAAATTGGATCAAGAAATGTTGTATACAAATGTGTTAAGTCTGCCAGGAATGTTTAGTCAAGTCGGGTTTATTTCATAATATCTTGTGTGAATTTTAATTTACAGTTTCCAATAAAAGAACTTAAATTTTTTACTCTCTTCTAAAGATTATTTCCGTTAGTAATATTTAATAGGATATCAATTTATAATTAGTGTTAGTACGTACTCCATAGCAGTTTCAGTTTAAACTTTTCGGAACCCCCGAATAATCTGTGTGCAATTTATTTGAATTATCATAAAAAAATTAAATATAAAAATTCATATAGCATATTGTGTTATTAAGCACCAAGAGACTTGCACAGAGTATTAATTACTTCACTCATTTGTATTGAAAAAATAAAAAACATATTAATTAAATCACAATTAACTGCTAATAAATACACTTGCCAACAAAATTATCACAACATCATTGATGTTAAATGACTTGATGAAATAAATCATACGGAATCTATTAAAAAAGTAATTTAAAGCTAAAGATTCATTCTTTCGAATGCTTTAAACCGCATTTGTGTGAAATTTTTAATTTACACCGTAAGATTTCACAAATTTTGAAATTTGATGCATCTTTATTTATCTTCCGTGTCATTAAAATATTTGTAACATCATTTTTTAAAGCATCGACCTAAAAAGTAGAAATTACAAGCTGTAATTTATTTTTTTTTAAACATCTTGATGCAATGATCTTTCACGAAGTTGTTCCATCTTGAAATTTCCCTATTTTTAGAATAAATATTGTGTTAATTCTTTTCGTAAGTGTATTTCTGGAAATACATATCATCAAAATGGCATAAACACTAATATGTTTCCTTATATTCTTTAAGTCCAATACAGTACATCGCTTAATTTGCGATCTGGAATGGTACAAGTTGGAACCAAGAAAGGCGAGAAGTCTTATTTTGTTAATAATGCGAACCAGATATCCTTTCCGTTTCACTGCAGGAAAGATTTTTCCATTAACAATGGTTACCTTTTGCAGCGTAAGATTATTTAGAATTCTCTATAATGATATTCTTACTTCTTTAATATTTAATGGAATCTGTTTTACTTTTATATGTAACTTGTTTTTACTGTCTTTCTCTCTTCTTCTCCCTCTCCTTTCTTTTCTTATACAAGCACACACATATGCACACACGCACCCGTGTATATGGCATTCCAGAAAACTTGCTACTTACGCCGAATAATCATACGTGCATTTGGCGGTAGACCGGACAAATACGTATGCTTATTCGACAATGATTATTAATTAATTTTTTTGTTATTTATTGCAAATTTGCAGAATGAAACTCTTTCACTTATAATTAGTTTAATTTACTCTATCTACCACGAGAAATGATGTACGTGATACGTTCATGGTACACTATCGAATACGCTGTACATTCAGGCACTTATGATTTTTTAAATGATTTATTAAATAAAAGTTTTATTTAATAATTGAATTAGTAAATATAATTTACTATGTATTATATAATGAAAGATATACGTTAACGAAAAAAGTCAATTTAACCTATTTTTTAGTTAATATCTAGTAACTGTTTTAATATTTTATTATTTGTCTAAAGAAAAATAACTTTTTAGATACTGAAGACATCATGTGGTTACATATCATTTTTATTGGCAAAACGTAGTTGAAGATTATATAGCTATTTATGAAAGAAGTAAATGTACATTTGCAGCTAAGTAACGAGTCTTAGACAATCTAACCGTTATTAAATATAATAATAAAGAACTGTTTCATGGACTACTTAACATTAATTATTAATTATATTATTAAATATCCTGTAATATAACAATATCAAAAATAATCAGGAAATAGAAGTAACTAGTTACGTAAAACGCCATTACTGTTACGAATTACTTTCTTTTGTATCAGACTGGTAATGACGTTACTTTTTTTTGTAACTGTAATGATAACCTAGTTACATACTTTTTCGCTAATAAATTTTATAGTTACTCCTCTATTGTTACTTTCAATATTTTATAAACATATTTATGGCATAAATTTTGCATGTTTAATTTTCAACCTTTAATCAACATTTATAAATTTATAAATTGTTATTTTTAAAAAGTAGCTTTCCATTTCCTGGAAAATGATTTAATAGAAATTAAATTTTTACTAAATCAATTATATTTATAATTATTATTTTACGAAATAAGATTATATGATGTGCATTTAGCATATAGATACGAATGTACTACAGAGCTACAAAAATTAATAAATGAGATCATTTATCAATAAAACTCATAATAAAACAAAATCAAAAACCGTTTTTCATATTTTATAAAAGTTCATATTTACATATTTTCGTATTTTATACTTTTATTAAACAATTTCTAATGTGACAAATATTTTATTGCCCAAAAGTAACTCGATGGAAGTAGACTCCTGTGTATTACGTCCAAAGAAAAACAAGAAATCGATAGTACAAAAGTATAATACAAAATTTCGTCTTAATGTTTGTTTTCGAATAACATTTTCTTTAATATAATAATATTTTATTAATTTTTTGTATTAATGCAATCTGTGTTTTACCAAATTAACATGGTAAAATGAATGTATGTGTATGTGTGTGTGTGTGTGTGTGTGTGTGTGTACTTACGTTATTATATCCATATATGAGGTTTATAACTTGCTTCAATTTTGAGAATATTATCTATCGGCCTGCTTACGTTCAATATTCAGATACATTAAAGAACATATTTGTTATTTCACTGAAAGAATACGACTTGCCTTTGAAAACCATACTTTATAAAATAACGGTATTTAGACAATAAAATTTTGTCACTGGGAGAGCATGAACAATTGAAAAGTATAAATTATTATCTACTTACAATCTACACATAATATTACATTCACTCGATCAGTTTTATCACTTTTACTGCGATAATGAATATGTTTTCGAAAGAGACATTTAAAAAATATTATACCTACGTATATACTAATACAGAAAGTCTCATTAAAGATGCAGTAACCTTATACTTCTTGTTTCGCATCCATGTATAATGAAGCGATATAAACATGGAATTTAACTTTCCAAGTGAGTATCGGCGAACTTATAATGTCGTGCAACATTTTTATCTCTTATTTTATTAGACCAGCATAAACGATTTTTGTATCTCGAACATTTATAAATTTTTCTTCACAATATCAGTAGCTGTAATTGGTTATAGCATTCTTAATATTTAAATGCCAAGTTTTACAGAGCAGTTGAGTTTCTACATTTATATGAAGAGCATATGTAATGATCATTTTACGTCATACCATCGAAAGAACGAGACATCTTTTACGTTCTAATTTCCCACATGGACATTACAAAATCTTCAGGATATAGAGGTACTAATTTCGTGTTACGTATTTTCCGTTTATTATGTAGCTTAACTTTGGTATATAGACATCGCACCTATCAAATTCTTACGTATTTTTTTTCTGTCATCTGCGGCAAAAAACCTATTCTTACGATATTGCCTTAGTGTTAATTTCAGTATAATTGTTTAAAAATTTATATATTAATTTGCAATTATTTTATTCAAATCGCTTACCTATATATTGTTTAAATTATCAGATTTCATATGGGCAGTTAATCTACATCGTTTAGGATTAGAAACAGTGGGTCTGTGGCCCAAATCCAACAAATGTACTAAGAAAAGTTTCTGGCTAGAAATTTGGATCGGCATTGTTTTTATTTTATTGATATTTGTTTCTAATATTCCACTAATATGTGCAGTTATACGAGTTTGGGGTAATATGGTATTTGTAATAAACAATTTACAGTCAGCATTACCTCAGGTCATTGTATCAGTGAAATACGTTATCTTACTACGGAAACGAACACGTATGTCCAAAATAATATAACATAAAATATTTGGTATTATATTCTCTTGTTTTGTTAATTTATGTTATACATAAGAAATAATCATAATAATGCTCGGAAATGAACCGGGTAACATTGAAAATTGACACCCGCCCGCCCGTCATCACGAGTGAAAACTGATTCTGCCAGTACCCGAATCACACAGGTCCCCATGACACGCGAATACCCGTAATTTGTAACTATGTTTCCATTACTACCATTTAATTAAATCGATAATTTTATGAATGCAATGTGGGTACATATATAAACTATGAAGTGAGCATCTGTGTATGATATTGGTACTCGCGAAGTCAATTTTCACCCGTGTGCAATAAATGACGGGCGGGCGGGTGTCCGGATACCCAGGTATTCCGAATATTAATTCATAAATATGTATTGTTGATAATATCAGTAACAAGATAATATATGTATATAATTTATTCCTATATATGGTAACATATGTGAGAATAAAATATAAAATGTGTATAATCCTCTTTTTATAGTAGCTTAAAAAATATAAATAATTCCATATACGTTTGAATAATTCGATATTTTAGCACCTTTGACGATACTTACTTTATATATATATATATATATATAT
>NW_017275522.1:304163-311501 GCF_001594065.2 Cyphomyrmex costatus | reverse complement strand
GAAACGTATAATTTTTACGATACAAATAAGAGTCCGCAATTTGAATTGACATATTTTCTTCAGACTGTGACACTATTGTTGTCGGGTATCATTTATATGTCTATAGATCTTTTTTTAGTATTTACAGTTCTTCACATTTGTGGTCAGTTAGAAAACCTTAGCTGTCGGATAGTTAATTTGATTTCATGCAAAAATTTCAATAAAGTATTAAACAACATTGTGAGGACCCATTTACGTCTTATCAGGTACGAATTTTTATTGTAATAATAAAGGACGCCTGACAAAATTGATTTAGATGCATTGTTGAATATATTTTCTTAAAATTTTGTGTATGTTAAATATTTTTATTTTTTTAAGTTTATATACATATATACATTTTACTGCGAGTATTCGTTTTTGATACTTTTTTATTTACTTTTCATTTCTGTGATCATATCTATTGTATCTTTATTATGTTTTATTTCTTGTCATATATATGTATGTAGTTAAAATGTTAGTTTTTCAAAAATATTTTTATTAATTTATAATGTAATTTATACAAGACGATGATATACATATTATTATATCTTTGGTTACTTATACATTTCCTGTATATTTTGTAACATTCATAGCATGTTATTAGTTTAATATCATAATTCTTTTAAATAATCTTATTCTTACAGATTTGCTGACTATGTCGAAAATACATACTCTGTAATGGTGTTGATATTGATTTTACATTTTTGTATTGTATTTTGCCTATGTGGGTTTTCATTTACTATTGTAAGATTTAGTAAAATAAACGCGAAAAAATATATTAATCTACTAAGGGCGTACACATCTTTACCTTCTAATAATTTATATATTTCAGTTGTTTGCTGACAAAAAACTAAAGAAAACCGTTATCGCGCAAGGATGTTACTCGATACTGATTATTATTTCCTTATTAACGAATACTTTTCTCTATTGTGAAATGGGAGAGCTTGTAATGGAACAAGTAAGTCATACTTACAGTAAGTAAGTTATAATATATACAGACTCTATATATATATATATATTTAAACTATATATATATATATATAGTTTAAATTAATTGTTTTGTATCTCTAAAGCAAATTTTTATATTAGTTATATTTTCTAAGTTAATATTAAATGTATGCTTAATATAATAGCTAACAACATTTCATTTGTTACATTCCTATTTATTATCATATTATAATACTAAAAAAAAATATCAAAATTTACATCGTTAAATTATTTATTATATGTTAAACAATAATTTTTTAAACTAAATACCAATGAGAATAAGCCATTTACGATCAAGCTGGATCTTGGATGCTTCTAATATAATTACGTGTGAATTTATATACTATGTAAAATTTTTTTCAGATTTGCAACGCTAAACTAATAAACTACCGCAGTATCATCACGAGTTAAATTGACTAACAATCTAACAATTTTTTATGCTCATTGCATCTTTGGATCTGAATAATATGTTGAATGACGTATTAAAATCTGTGAACGGCATATTAAAATTCTGTAAATAATTTATTTACAATGCGAAAAATATATGCGGGAGACGAACCCGGATCGCTTGTTTTACACGCAAATGTTCTAGCCAATTAGACTACCGAGGCCTCTAATTGAAAACACTATTTTGAGAAAAACGGAATTAAAATTTCAAGTCAATGTTATTTTGTATATAAAATAATATGACATAATCGACTGTATCTTTGTTAATATTTGAAATTTCGCATTCGGATTTTACATTTTTAAGACCATAAACTATCAATTTAAGCATTAGAAAACTTTTGATTTTTTGAAAGTTTTACTAACTCCTTAAGGATCTACATATTATACTATACGTAGTATATAAATTCACACATAATTATATTAGAAGAATCCAAGATCCAGCTTGACCGTAAATAGCTTATTCTCATCGATATTTAGTTTAAAAACTCTCACAGTCCAAATAATTTTTTAATAAAAATTAACAAGAATACAAATTCCCTCATATTGTATAACATTTACGTTCCTAATTTTTTTGAACATACGATAAAAGCAATATCAAATAAATTGGATCAAGAAATGTTGTATACAAATGTGTTAAGTCTGCCAGGAATGTTTAGTCAAGTCGGGTTTATTTCATAATATATTGTGTGAATTTTAATTTACAGTTTCCAATAAAAGAACTTAAATTTTTTACTCTCTTCTAAAGATTATTTCCGTTAGTAATATTTAATAGGATATCAATTTATAATTAGTGTTAGTACGTACTCCATAGCAGTTTCAGTTTAAACTTTTCGGAACCCCCGAATAATCTGTGTGCAATTTATTTGAATTATCATAAAAAAATTAAATATAAAAATTCATATAGCATATTGTGTTATTAAGCACCAAGAGACTTGCACAGAGTATTAATTACTTCACTCATTTGTATTGAAAAAATAAAAAACATATTAATTAAATCACAATTAACTGCTAATAAATACACTTGCCAACAAAATTATCACAACATCATTGATGTTAAATGACTTGATGAAATAAATCATACGGAATCTATTAAAAAAGTAATTTAAAGCTAAAGATTCATTCTTTCGAATGCTTTAAACCGCATTTGTGTGAAATTTTTAATTTACACCGTAAGATTTCACAAATTTTGAAATTTGATGCATCTTTATTTATCTTCCGTGTCATTAAAATATTTGTAACATCATTTTTTAAAGCATCGACCTAAAAAGTAGAAATTACAAGCTGTAATTTATTTTTTTTTATATTTTTTAATAAAAATTAACAAGAATACAAATTCCCTCATATTGTATAACATTTACGTTCCTAACTTTTTGAACATACGATAAAAGCAATATCAAATAAATTGGATCAAGAAATGTTGTATACAAATGTGTTAAGTCTGCCAGGAATGTTTAGTCAAGTCGGGTTTATTTCATAATATATTGTGTGAATTTTAATTTACAGTTTCCAATAAAAGAACTTAAATTTTTTACTCTCTTCTAAAGATTATTTCCGTTAGTAATATTTAATAGGATATCAATTTATAATTAGTGTTAGTACGTACTCCATAGCAGTTTCAGTTTAAACTTTTCGGAACCCCCGAATAATCTGTGTGCAATTTATTTGAATTATCATAAAAAAATTAAATATAAAAATTCATATAGCATATTGTGTTATTAAGCACCAAGAGACTTGCACAGAGTATTAATTACTTCACTCATTTGTATTGAAAAAATAAAAAACATATTAATTAAATCACAATTAACTGCTAATAAATACACTTGCCAACAAAATTATCACAACATCATTGATGTTAAATGACTTGATGAAATAAATCATACGGAATCTATTAAAAAAGTAATTTAAAGCTAAAGATTCATTCTTTCGAATGCTTTAAACCGCATTTGTGTGAAATTTTTAATTTACACCGTAAGATTTCACAAATTTTGAAATTTGATGCATCTTTATTTATCTTCCGTGTCATTAAAATATTTGTAACATCATTTTTTAAAGCATCGACCTAAAAAGTAGAAATTACAAGCTGTAATTTATTTTTTTTTAAACATCTTGATGCAATGATCTTTCACGAAGTTGTTCCATCTTGAAATTTCCCTATTTTTAGAATAAATATTGTGTTAATTCTTTTCGTAAGTGTATTTCTGGAAATACATATCATCAAAATGGCATAAACACTAATATGTTTCCTTATATTCTTTAAGTCCAATACAGTACATCGCTTAATTTGCGATCTGGAATGGTACAAGTTGGAACCAAGAAAGGCGAGAAGTCTTATTTTGTTAATAATGCGAACCAGATATCCTTTCCGTTTCACTGCAGGAAAGATTTTTCCATTAACAATGGTTACCTTTTGCAGCGTAAGATTATTTAGAATTCTCTATAATGATATTCTTACTTCTTTAATATTTAATGGAATCTGTTTTACTTTTATATGTAACTTGTTTTTACTGTCTTTCTCTCTTCTTCTCCCTCTCCTTTCTTTTCTTATACAAGCACACACATATGCACACACGCACCCGTGTATATGGCATTCCAGAAAACTTGCTACTTACGCCGAATAATCATACGTGCATTTGGCGGTAGACCGGACAAATACGTATGCTTATTCGACAATGATTATTAATTAATTTTTTTGTTATTTATTGCAAATTTGCAGAATGAAACTCTTTCACTTATAATTAGTTTAATTTACTCTATCTACCACGAGAAATGATGTACGTGATACGTTCGTGGTACACTATCGAATACGCTGTACATTCAGGCACTTATGATTTTTTAAATGATTTATTAAATAAAAGTTTTATTTAATAATTGAATTAGTAAATATAATTTACTATGTATTATATAATGAAAGATATACGTTAACGAAAAAAGTCAATTTAACCTATTTTTTAGTTAATATCTAGTAACTGTTTTAATATTTTATTATTTGTCTAAAGAAAAATAACTTTTTAGATACTGAAGACATCATGTGGTTACATATCATTTTTATTGGCAAAACGTAGTTGAAGATTATATAGCTATTTATGAAAGAAGTAAATGTACATTTGCAGCTAAGTAACGAGTCTTAGACAATCTAACCGTTATTAAATATAATAATAAAGAACTGTTTCATGGACTACTTAACATTAATTATTAATTATATTATTAAATATCCTGTAATATAACAATATCAAAAATAATCAGGAAATAGAAGTAACTAGTTACGTAAAACGCCATTACTGTTACGAATTACTTTCTTTTGTATCAGACTGGTAATGACGTTACTTTTTTTTGTAACTGTAATGATAACCTAGTTACATACTTTTTCGCTAATAAATTTTATAGTTACTCCTCTATTGTTACTTTCAATATTTTATAAACATATTTATGGCATAAATTTTGCATGTTTAATTTTCAACCTTTAATCAACATTTATAAATTTATAAATTGTTATTTTTAAAAAGTAGCTTTCCATTTCCTGGAAAATGATTTAATAGAAATTAAATTTTTACTAAATCAATTATATTTATAATTATTATTTTACGAAATAAGATTATATGATGTGCATTTAGCATATAGATACGAATGTACTACAGAGCTACAAAAATTAATAAATGAGATCATTTATCAATAAAACTCATAATAAAACAAAATCAAAAACCGTTTTTCATATTTTATAAAAGTTCATATTTACATATTTTCGTATTTTATACTTTTATTAAACAATTTCTAATGTGACAAATATTTTATTGCCCAAAAGTAACTCGATGGAAGTAGACTCCTGTGTATTACGTCCAAAGAAAAACAAGAAATCGATAGTACAAAAGTATAATACAAAATTTCGTCTTAATGTTTGTTTTCGAATAACATTTTCTTTAATATAATAATATTTTATTAATTTTTTGTATTAATGCAATCTGTGTTTTACCAAATTAACATGGTAAAATGAATGTATGTGTATGTGTGTGTGTGTGTGTGTGTGTGTGTGTACTTACGTTATTATATCCATATATGAGGTTTATAACTTGCTTCAATTTTGAGAATATTATCTATCGGCCTGCTTACGTTCAATATTCAGATACATTAAAGAACATATTTGTTATTTCACTGAAAGAATACGACTTGCCTTTGAAAACCATACTTTATAAAATAACGGTATTTAGACAATAAAATTTTGTCACTGGGAGAGCATGAACAATTGAAAAGTATAAATTATTATCTACTTACAATCTACACATAATATTACATTCACTCGATCAGTTTTATCACTTTTACTGCGATAATGAATATGTTTTCGAAAGAGACATTTAAAAAATATTATACCTACGTATATACTAATACAGAAAGTCTCATTAAAGATGCAGTAACCTTATACTTCTTGTTTCGCATCCATGTATAATGAAGCGATATAAACATGGAATTTAACTTTCCAAGTGAGTATCGGCGAACTTATAATGTCGTGCAACATTTTTATCTCTTATTTTATTAGACCAGCATAAACGATTTTTGTATCTCGAACATTTATAAATTTTTCTTCACAATATCAGTAGCTGTAATTGGTTATAGCATTCTTAATATTTAAATGCCAAGTTTTACAGAGCAGTTGAGTTTCTACATTTATATGAAGAGCATATGTAATGATCATTTTACGTCATACCATCGAAAGAACGAGACATCTTTTACGTTCTAATTTCCCACATGGACATTACAAAATCTTCAGGATATAGAGGTACTAATTTCGTGTTACGTATTTTCCGTTTATTATGTAGCTTAACTTTGGTATATAGACATCGCACCTATCAAATTCTTACGTATTTTTTTTCTGTCATCTGCGGCAAAAAACCTATTCTTACGATATTGCCTTAGTGTTAATTTCAGTATAATTGTTTAAAAATTTATATATTAATTTGCAATTATTTTATTCAAATCGCTTACCTATATATTGTTTAAATTATCAGATTTCATATGGGCAGTTAATCTACATCGTTTAGGATTAGAAACAGTGGGTCTGTGGCCCAAATCCAACAAATGTACTAAGAAAAGTTTCTGGCTAGAAATTTGGATCGGCATTGTTTTTATTTTATTGATATTTGTTTCTAATATTCCACTAATATGTGCAGTTATACGAGTTTGGGGTAATATGGTATTTGTAATAAACAATTTACAGTCAGCATTACCTCAGGTCATTGTATCAGTGAAATACGTTATCTTACTACGGAAACGAACACGTATGTCCAAAATAATATAACATAAAATATTTGGTATTATATTCTCTTGTTTTGTTAATTTATGTTATACATAAGAAATAATCATAATAATGCTCGGAAATGAACCGGGTAACATTGAAAATTGACACCCGCCCGCCCGTCATCACGAGTGAAAACTGATTCTGCCAGTACCCGAATCACACAGGTCCCCATGACACGCGAATACCCGTAATTTGTAACTATGTTTCCATTACTACCATTTAATTAAATCGATAATTTTATGAATGCAATGTGGGTACATATATAAACTATGAAGTGAGCATCTGTGTATGATATTGGTACTCGCGAAGTCAATTTTCACCCGTGTGCAATAAATGACGGGCGGGCGGGTGTCCGGATACCCAGGTATTCCGAATATTAATTCATAAATATGTATTGTTGATAATATCAGTAACAAGATAATATATGTATATAATTTATTCCTATATATGGTAACATATGTGAGAATAAAATATAAAATGTGTATAATCCTCTTTTTATAGTAGCTTAAAAAATATAAATAATTCCATATACGTTTGAATAATTCGATATTTTAGCACCTTTGACGATACTTACTTTATATATATATATATATATATAT
>NW_017275522.1:300648-303946 GCF_001594065.2 Cyphomyrmex costatus | reverse complement strand
TACATACTCTGTAATGGTGTTGATATTGATTTTATATTTTTGTATTGTATTTTGCCTATGTGGGTTTTCATTTACTATTGTAAGATTTAGTAAAATAAACGCGAAAAAATATATTAATCTACTAAGGGCGTACACATCTTTACCTTCTAATAATTTATATATTTCAGTTGTTTGCTGACAAAAAACTAAAGAAAACCGTTATCGCGCAAGGATGTTACTCGATACTGATTATTATTTCCTTATTAACGAATACTTTTCTCTATTGTGAAATGGGAGAGCTTGTAATGGAACAAGTAAGTCATACTTACAGTAAGTAAGTTATAATATATACAGACTCTATATATATATATATATTTAAACTATATATATATATATATAGTTTAAATTAATTGTTTTGTATCTCTAAAGCAAATTTTTATATTAGTTATATTTTCTAAGTTAATATTAAATGTATGCTTAATATAATAGCTAACAACATTTCATTTGTTACATTCCTATTTATTATCATATTATAATACTAAAAAAAAATATCAAAATTTACATCGTTAAATTATTTATTATATGTTAAACAATAATTTTTTAAACTAAATACCAATGAGAATAAGCCATTTACGATCAAGCTGGATCTTGGATGCTTCTAATATAATTACGTGTGAATTTATATACTATGTAAAATTTTTTTCAGATTTGCAACGCTAAACTAATAAACTACCGCAGTATCATCACGAGTTAAATTGACTAACAATCTAACAATTTTTTATGCTCATTGCATCTTTGGATCTGAATAATATGTTGAATGACGTATTAAAATCTGTGAACGGCATATTAAAATTCTGTAAATAATTTATTTACAATGCGAAAAATATATGCGGGAGACGAACCCGGATCGCTTGTTTTACACGCAAATGTTCTAGCCAATTAGACTACCGAGGCCTCTAATTGAAAACACTATTTTGAGAAAAACGGAATTAAAATTTCAAGTCAATGTTATTTTGTATATAAAATAATATGACATAATCGACTGTATCTTTGTTAATATTTGAAATTTCGCATTCGGATTTTACATTTTTAAGACCATAAACTATCAATTTAAGCATTAGAAAACTTTTGATTTTTTGAAAGTTTTACTAACTCCTTAAGGATCTACATATTATACTATACGTAGTATATAAATTCACACATAATTATATTAGAAGAATCCAAGATCCAGCTTGACCGTAAATAGCTTATTCTCATCGATATTTAGTTTAAAAACTCTCACAGTCCAAATAATTTTTTAATAAAAATTAACAAGAATACAAATTCCCTCATATTGTATAACATTTACGTTCCTAACTTTTTGAACATACGATAAAAGCAATATCAAATAAATTGGATCAAGAAATGTTGGATACAAATGTGTTAAGTCTGCCAGGAATGTTTAGCCAAGTCGGGTTTATTTCATAATATCTTGTGTGAATTTTAATTTACAGTTTCCAATAAAAAACTTAAATTTTTTACTATCTTCTAAAGATTATTTCCGTTAGTAATATTTAATAGGATATCAATTCCTAATTAGTGTTAGTACGTACTCCATTGCAGTTTCAGTTTAAACTTTTCGGAACCTCCAAATAATCTGTGTGCAATTTGTTTGAATTAAAAAAATTAGAAAAATTTATGTAACACATTGTATTATTAAGTACCAAGAGACTTTTGCTTTGACAGAATATAAATTACTTCACTCATTTGTATTGAAAATATAAAAAATTTATTAATTAAATCAATTAACTGCTAATAAATACACTTGCCAACAAAATTAACACAACATCCGTTCTACTTTATAAAAATAGGTTTCTATAATGATATTCTTACTTCTTTAATATTTAATGGAATCTGTTTTACTTTTATATGTAACTTGTTTTTACTGTCTTTCTCTCTTCTTCTCCCTCTCCTTTCTTTTCTTATACAAGCACACACATATGCACACACGCACCCGTGTATATGGCATTCCAGAAAACTTGCTACTTACGCCGAATAATCATACGTGCATTTGGCGGTAGACCGGACAAATACGTATGCTTATTCGACAATGATTATTAATTAATTTTTTTGTTATTTATTGCAAATTTGCAGAATGAAACTCTTTCACTTATAATTAGTTTAATTTACTCTATCTACCACGAGAAATGATGTACGTGATACGTTCGTGGTACACTATCGAATACGCTGTACATTCAGGCACTTATGATTTTTTAAATGATTTATTAAATAAAAGTTTTATTTAATAATTGAATTAGTAAATATAATTTACTATGTATTATATAATGAAAGATATACGTTAACGAAAAAAGTCAATTTAACCTATTTTTTAGTTAATATCTAGTAACTGTTTTAATATTTTATTATTTGTCTAAAGAAAAATAACTTTTTAGATACTGAAGACATCATGTGGTTACATATCATTTTTATTGGCAAAACGTAGTTGAAGATTATATAGCTATTTATGAAAGAAGTAAATGTACATTTGCAGCTAAGTAACGAGTCTTAGACAATCTAACCGTTATTAAATATAATAATAAAGAACTGTTTCATGGACTACTTAACATTAATTATTAATTATATTATTAAATATCCTGTAATATAACAATATCAAAAATAATCAGGAAATAGAAGTAACTAGTTACGTAAAACGCCATTACTGTTACGAATTACTTTCTTTTGTATCAGACTGGTAATGACGTTACTTTTTTTTGTAACTGTAATGATAACCTAGTTACATACTTTTTCGCTAATAAATTTTATAGTTACTCCTCTATTGTTACTTTCAATATTTTATAAACATATTTATGGCATAAATTTTGCATGTTTAATTTTCAACCTTTAATCAACATTTATAAATTTATAAATTGTTATTTTTAAAAAGTAGCTTTCCATTTCCTGGAAAATGATTTAATAGAAATTAAATTTTTACTAAATCAATTATATTTATAATTATTATTTTACGAAATAAGATTATATGATGTGCATTTAGCATATAGATACGAATGTACTACAGAGCTACAAAAATTAATAAATGAGATCATTTATCAATAAAACTCATAATAAAACAAAATCAAAAACCGTTTTTCATATTTTATAAAAGTTCATATTTACATATTTTCGTATTTTATACTTTTATTAAACAATTTCTAATGTGACAAATATTTTATTGCCCAAAAGTAACTCGATGGAAGTAGACTCCTGTGTATTACGTCCAAAGAAAAACAAGAAATCGATAGTACAAAAGTATAATACAAAATTTCGTCTTAATGTTTGTTTT
>NW_017275522.1:294569-298126 GCF_001594065.2 Cyphomyrmex costatus | reverse complement strand
TACATACTCTGTAATGGTGTTGATATTGATTTTATATTTTTGTATTGTATTTTGCCTATGTGGGTTTTCATTTACTATTGTAAGATTTAGTAAAATAAACGCGAAAAAATATATTAATCTACTAAGGGCGTACACATCTTTACCTTCTAATAATTTATATATTTCAGTTGTTTGCTGACAAAAAACTAAAGAAAACCGTTATCGCGCAAGGATGTTACTCGATACTGATTATTATTTCCTTATTAACGAATACTTTTCTCTATTGTGAAATGGGAGAGCTTGTAATGGAACAAGTAAGTCATACTTACAGTAAGTAAGTTATAATATATACAGACTCTATATATATATATATATTTAAACTATATATATATATATATAGTTTAAATTAATTGTTTTGTATCTCTAAAGCAAATTTTTATATTAGTTATATTTTCTAAGTTAATATTAAATGTATGCTTAATATAATAGCTAACAACATTTCATTTGTTACATTCCTATTTATTATCATATTATAATACTAAAAAAAAATATCAAAATTTACATCGTTAAATTATTTATTATATGTTAAACAATAATTTTTTAAACTAAATACCAATGAGAATAAGCCATTTACGATCAAGCTGGATCTTGGATGCTTCTAATATAATTACGTGTGAATTTATATACTATGTAAAATTTTTTTCAGATTTGCAACGCTAAACTAATAAACTACCGCAGTATCATCACGAGTTAAATTGACTAACAATCTAACAATTTTTTATGCTCATTGCATCTTTGGATCTGAATAATATGTTGAATGACGTATTAAAATCTGTGAACGGCATATTAAAATTCTGTAAATAATTTATTTACAATGCGAAAAATATATGCGGGAGACGAACCCGGATCGCTTGTTTTACACGCAAATGTTCTAGCCAATTAGACTACCGAGGCCTCTAATTGAAAACACTATTTTGAGAAAAACGGAATTAAAATTTCAAGTCAATGTTATTTTGTATATAAAATAATATGACATAATCGACTGTATCTTTGTTAATATTTGAAATTTCGCATTCGGATTTTACATTTTTAAGACCATAAACTATCAATTTAAGCATTAGAAAACTTTTGATTTTTTGAAAGTTTTACTAACTCCTTAAGGATCTACATATTATACTATACGTAGTATATAAATTCACACATAATTATATTAGAAGAATCCAAGATCCAGCTTGACCGTAAATAGCTTATTCTCATCGATATTTAGTTTAAAAACTCTCACAGTCCAAATAATTTTTTAATAAAAATTAACAAGAATACAAATTCCCTCATATTGTATAACATTTACGTTCCTAACTTTTTGAACATACGATAAAAGCAATATCAAATAAATTGGATCAAGAAATGTTGGATACAAATGTGTTAAGTCTGCCAGGAATGTTTAGCCAAGTCGGGTTTATTTCATAATATCTTGTGTGAATTTTAATTTACAGTTTCCAATAAAAAACTTAAATTTTTTACTATCTTCTAAAGATTATTTCCGTTAGTAATATTTAATAGGATATCAATTTATAATTAATATTAGTATGTACTCCATAGCAGTTTCAGTTTAAACTTTTCGGAACCTCCGAATAATCTGCGTGCAATTGGATTAAAATAAAGGAATTAAATATAAAAATTCATATAACACATTGTATTATTAAGCACCAAGAGACTTGCTTTCACAGAATATTAATTACTTCACTCATTTGTATTGAAAAAATAATTAACTACTACTAAATACACTTGCCAACAAACTTAACACAACATTTGTTCTACTCTGTAAAAATAGGCAAATTTTTTTGTTTTGGTGTTAAATGACTCGGTGAAACAAATCATACGAAACTCATTAAAAAAGTAATTTAAAGCTAAAGATTCATTCTTTCGAATGCTTTAAACTGCATTTGTGTGAATTTTTTAATTTATGCCGTGAGATATCACAAATTTTGTAAAAAGTTTTGAAATTTGATGCATCTTTATTTATTTTTCGTGTAACTCATTAAAATATTTGTAAGATCGTTTTTTAAAGTATCGACCTAAAAAGTAGAAATTTTAAGCTGTAAAATGTTTTTTTTAACATCTTGATGCAATGATCTTTCACGAAGTTGTTCCATCTTGAAATTTCCCTATTTTTAGAATAGATATTGTGTTAATTTCTTTGGTAAGTGTATTTCTGTAGAAATACATCTCATTAAAATGGCATATACACTAATATGTTTTCTTATATTCTTTAAGTCCAATACAGTATATCGTATAATTTGCGATCTGGAATGGTACAAATTGGAACCAAGAAAGGCGAGAAGTCTTATTTTGTTAATAATGCGAGCCAGATATCCTTTCCGTTTCACTGCAGGAAAGATTTTTCCATTAACAATGGCTACTTTTTGCAGTGTAAGATTATTTAGAATTCTCTCGTTTTATAATTTTACTTCTTTATTTAATGAAAAACTGTTTTACTTTTATATGTAACTTCTCGTTTTTACTCTCTTTCTCTCTTTTTCACATACAACATATTTTTTAGTTAATATCTAATAACTGTTTTATTATTTGTTTAAATAAAAGTAACTTTTTAGATACTGAAGACATCATGTGGTTACATCTCATTTTTATTGGCAAAACGTGGTTGAAGATTATATAGTTATTCATGAAAGAAGTAAATGTATGTTTGCTTTAAGTTAAGTATAATTACGAGTCTTAGACAATCTAAGTTATTACGATAAAAATAAAGAACTGTGTTTCATGGACTACTTAACATTATAATTATTAATTATATTATTAAATTTCCTGTCATATAACGATATTATCAGAAATAATCAGGATATAATAAGTAATTATAGTTACGTAACGCCATTACTGTTACGAGTTACTTTCTTTTGTATCAGACTGGTAATGACGTTACTTTTTTTTGTAACTGTAATGATAACCTAGTTACATTCTTTTTCGCTAACAAATTTTACAGTTCTACCTCTATTGTTATTTTCTATATTTTATAAACCTATTTATGGCATAAATTTTGCATATTTAATTTTCAACTTTAATCAACATTTATATAAATTTATAAATTGTTATTTTTAAAAAGTAGTTTTCCCCTGGAAAATAATTTAATAGTAATAAAATTTTTAATAAACCAATTATATTTATAATTATTATATTACGAGATAAGATTATGACGTGCATTTAGTATATAGATACGAATGTACTACACAGCTACAAAAATAAATAAACGATATCATTTATCAATAAAATTCTTTATAATGAAACTAAATCAAAAAATTTATATTTTATATATTTATTAAATATATAAAATAATTTATAATTTATATATTTATTAAATATATAAAATTTTTCATATCTTATATATTTTCATATTTACATAATTTCGTATTTTATACTTTTATTAAACAATTTCTAATGTGACAAATATTTTATTGCCCAAAAGTAACTCGATGGAAGTAGACTCCTGTGTATTACGTCCAAAGAAAAACAAGAAATCAATAGTACAAAAGTATAATACAAAATTTCGTCTTAATGTTTGTTTT